>NW_021167725.1:0-1463 GCF_003724135.2 Verticillium nonalfalfae
TCTCTATTTATAGAGAGTATAAGGTATTTAGGATAATATCTCTATTATTTTTTTACTATTAATCGTTTACCTTTAAATTATATACTATCTAATTTATAGAGTATTTTATTTAATCCGAAATAATATCCTCTATCGTATATTATTTAAAGTAATTTAAGTATAATTACTTTTAATATATATAATTATCGTTAATTAATATTTAGTTCGATATTATATAGTAATTTATTATTTTCCTTAAAAGCTAGGAAGTTAATCTTTAATTTATATTTCCGTTTCCTTAAATCCTAGATCTATTATAGAATATTCTTATAATATATATCTATTTAATATCTATCCGTAATTCTCTATTAGAGAGTAGTAGATATCTCTATATATAAGCTTAATAAGTATATAGAGTCGTCCTATATATCGTCTAGCTTATAGTCGACTCGTAATTATAATTTAAGATCCTATTCCCGCTAATATAACTTATCCTTAGTAGTAGGTAGCCTTAAAAGAGTATTAAGGATTAAGTTCGTCTTATTAAGTATATATACTATATCGAGGCGGAATTAACTTAAGTAAGTTACTATTAATATAAATCTTAGGTTCGCTTTATTAATATCTACTATTATAAGATTAATATAATTAACTATCCCCTTTAGCGCTTAATAGTTTATTAATATAATTACTAAATATTAATAGGATTAGATTAATATTTATAGCTTCCGTACTACTTATACTAAATAGGCTATTTCTAGCTCTATAGCTTTAGCTAAAGCCTCTAAATTTATAGTTAATCTATTAAAGAATATAACTAATTATATTACTTTCTTAGAGATATATCTATTATTCTAATAAGTATCTATATAGAATACGAAGAGTCCGAAGCCTTTATTACTAATATCTATCTTAAAGAATATAATTCTATTAAAGTTATAATAATATAGTAGAGTCGGCTATACTAGTTCTTATTATAGAATATAGAATATTTCTTTTTCCTCTTTTATTAAAATAAAGGTCCGCTTCGAAGTATATATTATTTAGGTATATTTATTCGTTTTCTTCTAAAGGTCGACTTTACCTTCTTTATAGAGTTATTTAAGTAAAACTATCTTTCTATTTTCTAATAATTTAGCTTTTAGCTAATAATATAATATAAATCTATATAATTATCCTATTATTCCTAGATAAATCTCTAAGTCTAATAATAATATTAAATATTTTAGTTTAATAATAGCTATTAGTTTTTCGTTTATAATCGATAAGCTTAATATATTAACTCGAAATCTTAATAATATTATAAAAGGGTATATATAGAATAACTTTAATAAGCTTAATATTAGTCTTAATTCCTTAAAGAAGCTAAATATAATCTATAAATACTCTAAATACTCTTTAAAGGAGTTATTAAAGATAATTATATTATCGATATATATATAAGCGAATTATCTATATAGATATAGCTTCTAGTCTATAAAGTA
>NW_021167726.1:0-1462 GCF_003724135.2 Verticillium nonalfalfae
TAAAGTTAATATAATACGATACCGATTATTCGCTAATCTAGCTACTTTCCCTAATTATAGCTATTAGCTTAATACCTTTATACTTCTAAACCTTTAATTTTATAATAAATAGATTTAATTAAAGTATATAAGTTATATTATTAAGAAGCTTTATCCTAGAGTTAAGTTATTTCTATTATTATATTATTTATCTATATTAGGATTTCTTTTTATATAATAATAAAATAGTTTTATATTCTTAATATATTAAGTAATAATATTATAATTATTTTATTTATTTTGGAATTTATATATTTAAATATTTAATCTTCTTTATAAATTTAATTTTATCTAAATCCTTTTATATAAGGGATTATTATATTAATAATCTTAGTAATTATAATATATTATCTTTTAAGAATATTATTTAATATTCTTAAGTATTACTATTTATTAAATAGAATAAGTTTAGTATTATTTAATAGATTATTCTCTTTTATTTTAATAAATATTAATTAAAGAATATATAATAATATAATTACTAAGAAAAGGAATAAGATATTATCTTATTCTAATTAATAATAAGCTTTATTATATCTTTATTAATAGATAATATACTTCCTAAGGGAATAGACTACCTAGCTAAGTAGACTACCCTATTATACTTATTAACATATAACCTTTACGAAATTAACTATTATACTAAACCTTAATTTATCTTAATCGAAATCGTTTACTCTAATATAATCTATATATACTTAATATAATTAGATATTATATTTAGGTTTACTATAATTACTATACTTTAATATAATCGTAGAGGATTATATTTAATAATCATCATTTATTTAGTTTTCTTATTTTATAATTATATTAAGATCTTTCTATTTAATTAAAACTTAAGCTTAATTTATAATAAAAAGTCTTTTATATTATATATAGGTTTCTTTAATTTTATAATATTTATTAATAATTATAAACTCTTATTAATTAATTTTAAACTCTTTATTAATTAAAATATATTTATATATTATAATTTATATTATTTTACTTTATTATTTAATAACTTTAATATTTAATATTAAAAAGTTTCTTTAATATCTTTTAATTTAATTAATAATATAATTAATATATAAATGAACTTTAATACAGTTATTAAATATCTTTAATATTTAAGGTTTAAGTAATTTAATATTACTCTTAAAAAGTATTAAAGCTTTTTATATTATTATTAATTTCGAAATAATATAATCTAAATTATAAAGAATAAACTTAATACCTTAAAAGCTTATTTATATATTTCTTTCTATAAAAGTCTCTTTAAATATAATAGAAAATATAATAAAGAAATCCTCTTTAATAATATATTATATATTTATTTTTATAATATTATCTTAAATTACTTATTATAAGAAGCCTTTAATAATTTAAAATAAATAATATTAAAAAGCTAAAGTAAATATAATAAATAAATAAATATATA
>NW_021167727.1:0-1456 GCF_003724135.2 Verticillium nonalfalfae
TTATATTAATTCTCTTAAGCTTTACTTTATTAATTTTATAATATATATTTATTAAAATATTATTAATATATTCTTTATTATCTTTTTAATTATATTATTCTATAATTTCTTTAATTAACTTTTTAATAGTATTTCGCTATTTAATTCTTTCTTTTTTAGATTAAGCTTTTAAATTATAAAGCTTTAGAAGAAGCTATAATAACTTATTAGCTTAGTTATATTATCTATTATTAAGAAGCTAATACCTTAGAGTTTACTCTATTTAACCTTAATATAAAGCTATACGATTATTTACTAAATAGTAAAGATAAAGTTTACTTTATTTATAATAAACTTAATATCCCCTTTAATCTTAAGTTTATCGATCTTTTAAAAGAGGCTTTTAATAATAATAATCCTATCTATTTATATATTTAAAATACTAAATATCTTAATTATACCTCTATTAATTAACTATCTTCTTATATTTCTTAGAATATTAAAGTCATAGTAATTATTATCGAGGATTATTAAGATATTACTTTTATTAAGAAAGAAGCTATAATTAAGAAAAAAGAGGAAATTATTAAGAAATAAATAATAGTATAAGTTATTAAAATTAAAATAATTAAAGAAAAGAAAGTTATTATTATTAAGATAAAGTTCTATAAAGCTTAAGATAATCTTTATTATATTATTAATAACTTTAATACTTTTATAATTATCTTAGATAATAATAATATAATAAAGGATTCTATTTTTAACTTTAATATATTTTTATTCTTTAATTATTTAGCTTTTTATAATATTATTATTAATTCTTTAATAAATTATTTTAACTTTTTTTAATAAATAATTTATTAATTTTATTAAAAAGTAAAGCTAAGTATTTATTATATCTTTAATAAAAATAATTAAATTTATTATATATTTTAATAATACTAAGAAGATTCTTATATTTCAGGTTTCCGCTCTTTAAAGTTCTATCTCTAAAGCTTTTAATAATTCGAGGGGTAGTTTAGCTAAGTATTTTACCTTAGCTCTAGCCTCTAGCCGCTTAATAAAAAGGGCTTAATTAATCTTTTAAAAAAATATTTATATTATTAACGTTAATAAATTAATTATTAAGAGTAAAGAGGCTAAAGTAACTAAAGAGGCTAAAAAGAGTAAGGATATTAAGGATAGATTAATTATTAAAGGTTTAGAGAGCGAGGGTAAGCTTAATTTAAAATAATTCTTTTTCTTTAATTTAAGCTAAGAATAAAAAAATTAACCCTTTAATAATATTAATTAAAAAACTATATTATATTAATTAATTAGTAAATTAATAGTATTATTTAAAGTTTAATATTAAAATTTTATTTTCTTTCTTATATAGTAATTAATTTATAATTAATTTAAAGAATTAATTACTTATTTTACTATTTATATTTATATTTTTAATATTTCCTATACCTCTTTAAAGTTTATATTATAT
>NW_021167728.1:0-1445 GCF_003724135.2 Verticillium nonalfalfae
AATATAGGATAATTATTTAATATTAATATATTATTTAATTATCTAAAGTCTATAACGATTTTACTTTTATAAATTCTATTAACGGTCTATTATACTATAAAAACTTAATAGCTAAATAGAATTAATTACTTTATCTATTCTAATCGCCTAAGTTTATATATTTTATCGAACTTTTTATTTAGAATTTATCTATCCTTAATATTAAAGGGATATACTTTAGGTCTTAGTTTCTTAAATTATTAATTATCTATTAAGTCTATTCTTATTCGTTTTTTATTTAATATAAAAATAACTTTATAATCTCTTTAATAATCGAATAACTCTAATAACTATTAAACTTAGCTAGCCTTAGATAGGTTCTCTATATAAATATTAATACTTTCTTAAATACGTAATTCCTTAATATCTTAAAGTCGTTCTATTTTAAAAAATAATTTAAATTTATAAAGTTCTTTAAAATTATTATCTATTATAATTACTTTTTTTATAAAGAAAGCTAAAGTTATTTTATTTTCTAAATCGAACTTCTAATAGCTATATCACCTTAGCTATAGATTAGTCTATTAAAAAGCTCTTTTCTAAATTTATATCTTTAATATAACCTAGATAAATATTCCGTTTAATTTTAATAATTCCTTTTATATTATTAATTATAAATATAAAATATAATCTAAAATAGGATATTTAATATAATTATATTAAAAGGTTATCTATTATAAAAGTATATTCCTATTTAATATTATATTCGTCCTAGCTAAGGACTATATTATATTATATTAATATTTTTATAATTAATTTAAATAATAGAGTTACTTTAAACGTTATTATTATTCTTCTTTTAATTAAATTAGATTTCGATTTATATAAAAATAATATCTATATTTTATAATAGTAATTAAATATTAAATTATTAATATTAAAAAGTATATTTACTCTATATTAATCGAGAAACTTATATTTAAGATATAGCTTTAGAGCTAAGTTCTAAGTATACTATATTATAACTATTATATAATTAAATACTCTAATATCCTATTTATTAATAAGACTAAGAATATAGAGGTTAAAAGTAGCTTTATAATTTAATTTAATTTATACTCTATTAATTCTTTAGATTATTTTCTTTTTTAATATATTAATTATTACGTTTTTATTAAATTCTATAAATTAATCTTAATCCACTATTATCCTAGAATATATAGAATCTATTATAATATAGTATTATTTATTTTTTAATTCGAATAATATTAAAAAAGAATAATATTAATATTTTAATTTTCTTCTAATCTATTATTCGCCTCTATATTATATTAAACTTTAAGCTTTAATTATATTATCTTTATTAAATATTAAGAATACTATTTCCTCTAGCTTCTCTTATTCTATATTTTTAGTTTATCTCTTAATAGTATTTTTCTTTTTCGTTTATAAGCTTTAGCCTTTTA
>NW_021167729.1:0-1444 GCF_003724135.2 Verticillium nonalfalfae
AATAATTTATTCTTAATTACTTAATTATTTCTTCTTTATATTAATATACTTTTTAGAGCTTATAATAATTATTCTACTATTAATAATTCTTATTTAAAACTTAATCTTATTAAAATTATAGATATTAGAATTAATAATATTATATTTCGTAATTATATTTTCTATAATCTTAAATTACGTATTTATTTTAATTAAATCTTTATATAAAGCTTTTTTATAATTATATAAACGAAAGAAATATATCCTAAGCTTTAATCGTTATTTAATAAATAATATTATTTAATTAATCTTAATAAATAATATATTATACTTTTCGAGGAGAGTATTCGCTATTATAGCTATATCCTTTAGCTTAAGAGGGTCTATTTAGGAATCTATATCGAGTACGTACTTAATAATTATTTACTTTTCGCTTTCTTCTAATTTTATCGAATTTAGAGGGCTATCGTATTATAAAGGTATACTAGTATTTCTTCGCTAGAGAGTAGTTTATAGGATATTAAAGATTAATATAGTACGCTTAGTAGAAAGAGATACGTTTTATTTTATTATCTTAAGTACGAGGAGTACTTAACTTTCTTTTAAAGGTATTTCTATTATTATTAATAGAATAATCGTATTATTAATTAAAAAGGTTAGAAAAGTTAAGGTAGGTAGGCTACTCGCCTATATAGGCTACTCGCCTATAATATATATTATCTATTTAATAGTCTACTAACTTTATATTACTCTCTATCGGCCTCTAATAAGATTAATTTAATAGCGGATAATTATTATACTTAGGGGTTATCTTTAGAGGGGTATAGGATTAGCTATTTAACCGATATTATATTATATACTCTCTATTTAATTAAGAACTTTAATTTATATATTAAAGGGCTTTTCTTTTCTAAGATTATAAAAAGTCTAATATACTATTAACTCTATTTCTTTAATAATCTATTAAGAAATTTATACTCTTTATTTAGCTTAAAGAATACTTTCTCGCTAACCTCGAAGTATATAAGCTAATATCTCTTATTATAAGCTTTCTTTATTTTAATTTATATATAAACTATAGACGTTTATACTTCTTATTAATATAGCTTTTTTATTATCTCGATAATTTCTATATCTTATATCTCTATAATTAATTAATCTATAGCTAGAGTAAGCTTAAATCTTAATAATAATTTATTTAAGGTTTAATTAATAATATATTATTTAATATTATTAAGAGTAAATTAAAATAGGATTAGAATATCTATTTAAAGTATATTAAATAACGATATATAATATCTTAGGGCTATCTCGATTATTTAATTCTTTTATTTTAATAAACTATTAATCTATAAATATTATATTATCGAAAATAGTAAATTAACTTCGAATACCTTAAATACGTTCTTTTAAAATAAATTAATAAACTTAGGGTCTCTATTAGAGATAATTATTAATAATAGAC
>NW_021167730.1:0-1441 GCF_003724135.2 Verticillium nonalfalfae
TCGCCTAGGTAGTCTACTCGCCTAGGTAGTCTACTCGCCTAGGAAGTATATTATATATAATAAGTAAGTAAGCTACTTAATTATAAAATTATAATTATCTATCTTCTAATATATTATTCTTAACTATTTAATATTATTTATTTCTTATAAAGGCTAATTATTATTTATTAATATATACTAAGGTATAACTAGGTAACGATTAAAGAGGTTAAGTTATAATATAAGATAGAATAGTAATAGAGAAATAGAAGGATAAAGTCGATAGAGGAAGGATAGGATAAAGGTAATAATATCTCGGGAAGGAAGTATCGGATAAAGAAACCGATTAAAGGTTCTAGTAGCCCTTAATTTCTACTATAGAATAGTATAGTTTTCGTATAAATCGAAGGTAGGTAAGGGGTTATTAAATTAAGGAATAGCTTTAAGGAAGGCTTATAGAGAACCTAATAGAAATAAGGGCAGTCTTAGAAGGTATCTATTACTAATACTTAAAAACGTATAAATTAGATAGGAATTACTATATAAAGGGAAGTAATAAGTTTAGCTAAAATTATATATATATTTAGTTATTTAAAAACTAGAAAATAGGTCTAGGGGATTAGATCTATATATAATAGACTGACCCTCTGAATCACTGCCTAGACGGGGCGCTTAGACTACCTTAGGATCTACGGGGAAGTAGAGTTAGTTTTTATCTAGCTTAAAAGCTAAGCTAGTAATAGATAAGAGAAGTTAAAAGCTTATTATTATAGGATAGCTCTATAGAATATTATAAAAAGTATACTATTCTATAGCCCCGCTTTTTCTCTTTCTAATAATATATATATCGATATAGTTTAGCTTTTATTTTAGCTACTAGAAAGGTTATAGAAGCCTTACTCCCTATATTATTTACTCTCTAAGCTATTAAGTAAGATCTATAACTTAATATTTAGAGTACTTTATAGATTTATAATATCTCTAGAGTTAACCTTAATTATTATTTAAAAGGTATTTTATTTTAAATTAATATTATATTTAAATTAAAGAAATTAATTAAGTTAGAAGAATTAATAATTATTTAATATATATTTAAGTTTAGTTTTTAATTATTTCCTCTTTAATTTTATAAAGTAGAAAGTATAATTAATTAATTATTTATTAATTAGAATATATTAATATATATAATAAGTAAGTAGGCTAGATAAGTAAGTAGGCTACCTAACTATAAAATCTAGACTATCTATCTTATTATATATTCTTCTTAGCTACTTTATATACTACTTAGTTCTTATAAAGGTTAATTATTACTTACTCTCTAAGCTATTAAATAAGACCTATAACTTAGTATTTAGAGTACTATATAGATCTATAATACCTTTAGAGTTAGTATTAGGGGCACTCTTATAGAAGGTGCCTCTAGCCTAGGGCTCCTAGCGGACTTAGACTCCGCTAGAGTCCT
>NW_021167731.1:0-1420 GCF_003724135.2 Verticillium nonalfalfae
ATTTCGTAGGGGTTATATATCGATAAGTATAATAGGGTAGTCTACTCGCCCGGGTGGTCTACTCGCCTAGGAAGTACGTTACTTACTTTAATATCTATATTTATTAACTCTTCTATACTTCTACTATCCTTATTATTAACTTTATACTTTATATTATTATTATTATTAACTCTATTATTATTATAATCTTATTTAAGCTATAATATAATAATATTAATATTAAATTAATTATATTAAGATTATATTTATTAATAAAGATTAATACTTAATATAAAGTAGATATAAGAGTATACTTTAATTATATAATAAGTTATTAAGAATAGAGCTAGGAATAAAGATTAAACTATTACTAAATATATTCTTAGAATAATTAAAATATTAAAGAATAGCTAAGCTATTATTAATAAAGCTAAATCCTTTACTTAGAATATTAAAACTATTAATTTATTTATCGATATTTATCTAATTAAAGATAATATATATATTATTAATAATAGAGAGACCTAAGATACTTTTAATTATTATTCTAAATTAAGATAGAATAAAGATAAAATATAAGAGATTATTCTATTAAAGATAAAGAAAAGTAAAATTAAAATTAAAAGATTTATTAATCTATTATAAAATTTATAGATATTTAATAGATACGATTCTAATATAGAGAATCTAAATACTTTAGAACTTTAATATTTAGATATATTATTCTTAAATAATAAGAATAGACTTTAAGTTAAACTAGAGGTATAGAGATATAAATATAATATTAGAAATAAGATCGATAAAGTAATAGAGTATATTTACGCTATATTTAGAAAGAAATATATTAATAATTATTTAATCTTTTTATAAATCTATAATAAAGAATAAAGAGCTATATCGATATTAAGATATATAATTATAAATACTTTTATTTATTTAATTCTTAAAAAAGAATATAATATTTTCTAAATAAAGATTAAAAACTATAAATATAATATCTATCTATACTTTTAATAGACCTTTATTCTAGAGGATTAATATATAAATAGAAAATATATTCTCTATTTTATTAAATATATATATTAATATTTAAAATATAGAATTTAATTTTAAGCGAAAGTAATTAAATAAATATATTCGTATTTTATAATTATATAATACCCTTTTATATATAATATAATTAAGAGCGCTATTTATAACCTAAAATATTAAACTAAGATAGGAGAGGTACCTTTCTTAGATTATAAATATAAAGAAGAATAGATTATATAGTTTTAAATTATATATTAATTTATTATTAAAGTAAATATATTTATATAGGATTTATTAGAATTTAATAAATTAATATAAATTTATTAAGAATAACTCTTCTTCTTAAATAATATTTAGAAAAATAGTAATATTTATTTAAGAGATTTATTTATTATAATAAATATAATAG
>NW_021167732.1:0-1407 GCF_003724135.2 Verticillium nonalfalfae
TTATAGAGGGGTATATATAGAATAACTTTAATAGGCTTAATATTAGTCTCGATTCTTTAAAGAAGCTAAGTATAATCTATAGATACTTTAAATACTCCTCGAAAGAGTTACTAAAGACGACTATATCGTCGATATATATATAAGCGAATCGTTTATATAGATATAGCTTCTAGTCTATAAAGCGCTATATATATATTAACGAATTCCTATATCCTATTAATATTATATAGGACTTTTCTAATCTATAGGGATTAGTAATTACTATCTAATCCTTATAAGTACTATAGATTAATAATTAATAGAAGAAAGTAGATATATTAAATATTAAAAGAAAGGATTTCCTATATAAGCTATTAATAATCTCTTTTTATAATAGTATAGGATAGTTATTTAGTATTAATACGTCGTTTAGTTATCTAAGGTCTATAATAACTCTACTTTTATAAGTTCCGTTAACGGTCCGCTATACTACGAAAATTAAATAGTTAAATAGAATTAGCTATTTTATCTATTCTAATCGCCTAAGTTTATATATTTCATCGAACTTCTCGTCTAGGAGTCGTCTATCCTTAATACTAAGGGGATATACCCTAGATCTTAGTTTTTTAGATTATTAACTATCTATTAGGTCTATTCTTATTTATTCCTTATCTAGTATAGGGATAACCTTATAGTCTCTCTAGTAATCGAATAACTCTAATAGCTATTAGACTTAGTTAGCCTTAAACGGGTTCTCTATATAGATATTAATACTTTCCTAAGTATATAATTCCTTAATATCTCGAGGTCGTTCCGCTTTAAAAGACGGTTTAAATTTATAGGGTTCTTTAGGGCTATCGTCTACTATAGTTACTTCTTTTACGAAGAAGGCTAAGGCTACTTTATTATCTAAATCGAACTCCTAATAGCTATATATTACCTTAGTTATAGATTAGTCCGCTAAGAAGCTCCCTTCTAGGTTTATATCCTTAATATAACTTAGATAGGTATTCTATTTAACTTTAATAATTCCCCCTATATTATTAATTATAAATATAAAATATAGTTTAGAATAAGATATTTAATATAATTATATTAAAGGGTTATTTATTATAAAGGTATATTCCCGTTTAATACTATATTTATCTTAGTTAAGGAGTATACTATATTATATTAATACTTTTATAATTAACTTAGGTAATAGAGTAGCTTTAGACGTTACTATTACTCTTCTCTTAATTAAGTTTAATTTTAACTTATATAAGAATAATATCTATATCTTATAATAGTAATTAAATATTAAGTTATTAATACTAAAGAGTATATCTACTTTATATTAATCGAGAAACTTATATCCGAGAAGTAGCTTTAGGGCTAAGTTCTAAGTATACTATATTATAATTATTATATAGCTAAATACTCTAATAT
>NW_021167733.1:0-1397 GCF_003724135.2 Verticillium nonalfalfae
TACTTTCTAAGCTCTTAAACCTATATTCTATCTCTTTATAGAATATTATATTTAAATTTATAACTATTAATATTATTTAAGCTATTAAGAATTAAGTAGTTTTAATAAACCGATCTATAATTATAAAGATAGAATTATATTCTAAACTATCGTTTTTTATTATTAGATTTAAGTTTATAATAAAATCTAAAAATATCTCCTAAAAAAGATAAAAAAGAAATAATAGCGATTATAGCTTCCTATATAGTGAATACTTAAGTATTTAAGTCCTTTAATATATTAAGTATTTAGTAATATATTAATAGACGTTAATAATTATATTTTCTTAATAAAACTTCCTTTTTAGGAGCTTAAAGGTTTTATTTACTTTAATATATCTTATTTAGGGGTTATTATAATATTATTTTAATAGCCCTCTTTAGAGTATTCCTTATATAAAGATTATTAATTATCTTTTAAAAAAAGGGTATTTTAATTATTTAAAATATAATTTTCTTTTTTTCTAATTTATTAACTTTTATTCTCTTTATAAGAAAAGTATTCTAAGTTAGTAATTTATAGTCCCTTAATTAAGTCCTTAAATCCCTAAATAGAGGTAAGCTATAGTACTATTTTATTCTTTATAAGCTCTTTCGCTATAGAATATAGGATATATTAATTTAGAATAATAGCCTTAGACTTATCTAATTCTTTAGACCTCTTTATAATCTTTTAGCGAGTTATTATTATTCTTTTAATCTTAATTTTTAAGCTATAAGATTAAGGATTAGCTTCCTTTTCCGTTTTATTTTCTATAATAATATAAATATATTTTACTCTTTATTTAAAGGGTAAAAGCCTTTTCTCCTTAAAGCTATAGTATTCTTCTAATATTAAGGTAAGCTTCTATCTTTATAATATAATTTAGATAGCTTAGATATAAGCTCTACTTATAATATAATTTAGATAGCTTAGATATAAGCTCTACTTATAATATCTTTTAGTTTAATTTTCATAATCGCTTATTAAACGTTTATAGTTAAGTCTTTTATTAACTAAAGCTTCTTAAATAATATAGGGAATATATTACTTATTAATATTTATTCTTTTATATAATTTAATTATTTTAAAATATTATCTATAAAGTTCGTAGCTTTAGGTTAATATTAGATTTCGAAATTAAAAAATAATAATTAATATACTTATTATATAAACCTTCTTTAAAACTCTTTTATTAATATTTATATAATATTTTTAAAAGCTTAATAATTAATTAATATTATAAAGATTTAATTTATATTTTCGAGGTAATAATATTAATACTTTAAGTTTTTTATTATTATAAGTAATTCTTATTATCTAATTCTTTATTATTATTCTATTAATAATAACTTCTATAAATAATAAATAATAAATCT
>NW_021167734.1:0-1395 GCF_003724135.2 Verticillium nonalfalfae
TTAATAGAATAATAATAAAGAATTAAATAGTAAAAGCTATTTATAATAATAGAAAGCTTAAAGTATTAATATTATTATTTTAAAAGTATAAATTAAATTTTTATAATATTAACCGATTATTAAGCCTTTAAAGGTATTATATAAGCTTTAGTAAAAGACCTTCGAGGAAGGCTTATATAGTAAGTATATTAATTATCGTCTTTCGATTTCGAAATTTAATATTAACCTAAGGCTATAAACCCTATAAATAGTCTTTTAAGACGATTAGATTATATAAGGGAATAAGTATCGATAAGTAATATATTCTTTATATTATCTAAGAAGCTTTAGCTAGTAAAAGACTTAATTATAGATATTTAGTAAGCGATTACGAAAATTAAGCTAAAAGATATTATAAATAGAGCTTACGTCTAAGCTATCTAAGCTATACTATAAAGATAGAAGCTTACCTTAGTATTAGAAGAATATTATAGCTTTAGAGAGAAGGGGCCTTTACCTTTTAAATAAAAAGTAAAATATATTTATATTATTATAGAAAATAAAGCGGAAAAAGAAGCTAATCCTTATTCTCGTAATTTAGTAGCTAAGACTAAAGGAGTAATAACGGCTTATTAAAAGACTATAAGGAGGTCTAAGGAATTAAACGAATCTAGGGTTATTATTCTAAATTAATATATCCTATATTCTATAGTAAAAGAGCTTATAAAGAATAAAATAGTATTACGGCCTACCTCTACTTAGGAATTTAAGGATTTAGTTAAAAGATTATAAGCTATTAATTTAGAATACTTTTCCTATAAAGAGAATATAAACTAATAAGCTAAAAAAAGAGAAAGCTATACTTTAAATAATTAAAGTACTTTCTTTTTTAAGGGAAAACTAATAATCCCTATATAAGGAATACTCTAAAGAGGGCTATTAAAATAATACTATAATAACCCTTAAATAGTAGAGTAAATAAGACCCTTAAGCTCTTAAAAAGGAAGTTTTACTAAGAAAATATAACTATTAATATCTATTAATATATCGTTAAATACTTAATATATTAAAGGATTTAAATACCTAGGTATAAGCTATATAGGAAGCTATAATTACTATTACTTCCCTTTTATCCTTTCTAAGAGATATCTTTAGATTTTATTATAGGCTTAAGTCTAATAATAAAGGACGATAGCTTAGAATACGATTTTATCCTCGTAATCGTAGATCGGTTTACTAAGGCTACCCGATTCCTAGTAACCTAGAAAACGTTAACGGCTATAAGCTTAAGCGCGATATTCTATAAAGAGATAGAATATAAGTTCGAGAGCTTAGAAAGTATAATAAATAATTAAGATAAGCTCTTTATTAATAAATACTAAGAAGAATTCTATTAAGAAAAAGTAATTAAATACT